>NC_056686.1:134595499-134597999 GCF_018350215.1 Panthera leo
GTGGCAAAGCCAGTGCTAGAAAGCACATCTTCAAGCATACAACAGCCACACAAAAATATACATAATACGACAAATTCCCAATGAAGAATCCAATCTAAATGTAAATGCCACATGATCAGAGTAAGGAGATGAAAATTCCTGGGACTTTTGGGGATTTTCATGATGTACAATGGGGATCGTTGCTTAGTTTTGAATTGTTTTGATGATTGTTACTTTCGTGGATCCCCTTCATTTGAGTTATAGCAGCCTATCCATTCGATCAACCAGAATCTAACAATACATCCATATTTCCCACAATAATTTGGGAATGATAGAAATAAAGAGGTAGTTCCCAGAATTACGAGCTTGAAGACCCGTCTTCTCGTCCTAGTCCCACTATGTAATCAGCTGCGTGGCCTTGGCCTGTCATCCAAGGAAACCTGGTACAAATGGGTAAAAATAATGATAATAGGTTCCCTGTCCGTGAAGTTGCCACAGGAGCCTGCTGACTTTTACACGTGATGGCAACTTTGCGAGGTATAAAACACTGATCACTGCTGAAGTGGTAACCAAGATGGGACCATTGCTCCAGTGTCCCCTTTTGTCTGTTCTTGCAATGTGTGATAGCTATAGGCGAAAAGAGAAGATCTGAATACAGGCCAGTCACAATATTGGTGTTGGCCCTTCATTCAAAAATCGATTTGCAGAAGCGTCCTCGAGTAGCAGCTCCGTGATGGGAAAGAGTATGCTGGATCCTTCGGCCAATACTTGGTATGGACATGTAACCTTACTTTAAAAACGTCTCTTCTGATGATAGGGCTTCAAGTTTAAAAGAAACCCTTTGGAATTTTATGAGTCATTTGGTTTCCTGAATCTCTTAGATGCGTGGAGATCATTTATATTTGAGCCAATGGATTAATGGCCTAGTTGCTTTCTTGAAATACCCTTATGTGTGGTTAAGTGTTGGCAGACATTTTAAGACTCTTCACTTGAATGCTACTAGCCCTCTATCCCTCCCCTTCTTCCCAAAGTTCAATTTCCAGGTACTATGCTCCTGAAGACAGGATGTGGCAATTTTTCCAGAATTTTTATCCAGTGACTCATTTTTCCAGGGAGGATTTCTCATCGATACCCCTTCTTGATCACAGTTAACTTGCTACCTCTGTATGTGGATGGATAAAGATCATAGGACTAAATTCAAGGGTCAATATCTCATTTGATAATGGGAGGGGAGGGTGTCTCATGACAGATAAAACAAAACAAAGCAAGTTCAAACAGAAATGTTCTTCTGAATTTGAATACGTGTCACTGAAATGCATGAGCCTTAATTTCCTGCTTTAAAAATGGGAATAACTTTATCACTCAGGGAGGCAAGATTAATTAATGCTAGAGAGAAGGGATCATCCTAGTTTGAGATATCCCCACGGAACATGCTCTCCAGCACAAAACACTGTTACAAAAGAACAGCTATGAACATACCATAGTCAGCCTTTATACAAACTAGCTTGGTCACTTTAATTTTTTATCCCAGGAACATTCAAAGGCATTAAACCCGCATTATAAATTAATGAGTTGTAAAATGTCAGCTGATAAAACAAAAGCAGTTTTGAATGTAGGGATAAAAATGTTTCCATTTGAGATTAGCTATGTAAAAAATATGCATATTGAGTGAAATGAGAGAAGAATTTCCGCAATCCCACGGTTCCAATGTGGAGGGGCCAGTTCTGACATTCTTTCAACTTCCTATTATGGGAACACCTTGGGATGATGGCAGCCACCCATCCCCTCTGGAAATGCAGTCAGCTTCCCTGTACCTGGAGGAATCTTCCAGTTGCAGTGTGGCAGTGATTAAAAAAAGGTTAACATTTCCATAAATTTGCTGGGGCTCTGGATAAGCTCCCACAGGCAGGTAATAACGTCTTAGTTATGTACCTTTATTCCTGAAAACCTCTTCCTTAATAAAGGAAATATAAAAATAATGGCAAATGAAAATAAAAGTAAGGATCCTCCTTTCCCCCAGACTACCATGAAAATACATATTAGTCAGAGAATTCACAACAGTAAATTCAGTTGTCTTTCAAGAAGACACCATAATCCTAGGTTGTAATGTTTTCAGTGAAATGTAGGCCCACCCAAAGACTTAATAGCTCTTTATTTATTTCTCTACAAAAGTAGACATAGTAGGGTTTTCCTCTATATCTACAAGTCGTAATGGTTTCGATCACCTTACTTAACTCCTACCAAAGGAGGATTTGTATTGATCATTGTATTGATGTTCAAACACACATGCCCCCTGGCCTCTCCTTTCATTGAGTTTTTGTAGTTGTAGTTTCTGTCCCTTAGAAATTTCCTCCACTTCACCAGCCGTCCACATCTACAATAGGCTTACACTCTAAGGATATAGTATTTAGCTAAACTGTATTCCAGAGCACAAGTCAATAATTCCCTCTGATGGCCAAAGAAACCTAACACCTTCACCAGCGAGCCCAGTGTGATGGCACACTGAGGGAAGGTCCCCTAT
>NC_056686.1:134605499-134610499 GCF_018350215.1 Panthera leo
ACTTGTCACCGACTTTTAATGATCTGGTCTCATTCTAATGGCGCAACCCCAAACTCTCAGGCCAGACCGGCAATTCTCACCTCTCTATTTTCTTTTAAGTATCAAAACAAGGGCTGACGAGATGGAAACGCTCCTGGAATCCAGACAGTAAGTAATATTTTGCAATTAAAACCTTTGCGAATGGTTAATTGTCTAAAACAACAATGGCAAAATTGAGAAGACCCCTTATACTTTCCTACGTAAAGGAAATTTCGATCTAAGAATTTATTTCACCTCTGGGTTCATCAGCCCCTGCTTCTATCCTTCTATCATGTCTTTCCTCTTTTCTTCTTCTTCGTCTTCTTCTTCCTTTTTTTTTTTTTTTTTTTTTTTTTTTTTGATCAGAGGCATGAAAGAGTGAGTAAGTGTGAATGCTTAGGTACCTGGGGTATGGAAAGGTGGTAATTAGCACAGCAGGATAATTGATGTGTAGATTGCAGCATGAACAAATGCTTTGACTTGTTTGTTCTTCTCACTCTTCTACATTCGTTCTGTCTCTCCCCCCTCTGCCTCTCTCTCTCTCTCTCTCTCTCTCTCTCCTTTAAAACCCAACCTAGCTAATGAACACCTTACCTGCTTAGTTAAGCTGATTACGGATAGTCGTGAATCTAAAGGAAGCGCCCTAGCTTCGTGGAAGACACGCAGGTGGTACCTTTTGCTCTCAGTTGCAAACCAAGACCTACCTCTCTTCCTCCCTCGAGAGCTTCCATTTTACAGCTCCCCACAGAGACAGAACAATGCCATCCAACTATATACAGAAGAACAAAAAGCCCCACCACCCCCCCTTTTTGGGGGGGAAAATAGACATCAGAACCGGAGAAAATTCCTTATAATCTTACCTGATTATAATTACTGGTAGCTTTGCCCTTTCAATGGTCTCGTCGGCCCCAAAACTTACTAAAGTGAAGTCATTAAAAATAAATTTAAAATGTATCCATGCTTTTGCTTTCCAGGGGAGTTTGTTGCATCAGCGTCTCAGAGGAGGTAACGTATGTGGGGATCTTCCATACACGGCGCCATTTCCCTCCCTCACCCCCTCTTCCTCCTTCTTCTCTTCTGAAAATTAAGTGCATCAAGTTCTAACTTTTACACAGGCAGTTAAACGAGGCCTGGCCCACCTACCTTGGAGCGAGCCTAAACACCCTAAACACACCTGCACCGGGTGAGCGATACAATTTCAAATGTTCATATGATGCTCTCAGGAGACTCCATGCTCCAACTCCTTTCTTTTTCCCAGAGACGCCCTAGATCAGGGGCCAAAGGATACTGAAGCATTCCTTCCTTCCTTTCCATATCCGCCCTTCTTTTCTCCAACCTAGTCAGCAAGCAATTTAGCTGCTTAGTTAATGCAGAAAAGATACATATATATTTCATTTCTGGGACTGTTTTTGCAGAACCTGTTACATTGTATAGCTTCAGCAAAGCGCTGGATCTTTAGATCAATATTCATTCATGCCCAGTGCTCTTTACTATGGGTCTTCCCAGATCCCAGGGTATTTTAATGATCATTAATCAATTTACTCTCCTTTTTTTTTTTTTTTTCTCCTCTCAAACACTTCCACATCTGAGTTTGTCTGATGACTCATAAGGGCACCGTACCAAAGATTAAGGATTAAGTTTAATAACTGTAAATTTCAGAGAACTGATTTTCAAGTGTGATAAAAGTTGAAGCACTTTGGTGTTTACAAGATACCATACTTCTCTAAATGTCACCTCCTAAGTTCTTCAATCCCCTGTTCTGTTTTACATGCGAGCATTTCTCTGGCTGCTGAGCATCTGGTCAGTAATCGCCTTAACCTTACAAAGAAGTGGGTTCCGGCGGTGTTGGCCTCCCCTGCTCTCTGCAACGGTAACAGTGGAAATAGGACCGGAAAAATGAACAATTCGCTTACGAGAAAGGAGAGAAACTTTACAGAACTGACTCTTATTTGTTTGCCCCCCAAAATATATTATGGTAGTTATATTCTTTCTTTGACGGCTGGATTTTGTTTATGGTCATCAAATACACCCTTTGTTGTTTTTTTTTATGATCATCCCCTCCCTGTCTCCATGTTACTTCCATCTTGTTTATTCTTCACAATAGTATACTTTTGACTAGAAAGGAACACTTTTTTTTCCACAACTCTCCAAATCCTTCTCCCCATCTATGTTAAAGATAAACTAATAAGCCATAAGAAAAATGCACCAGACCGCCTGGACATACTGAGGCCATTCTATCCCTTGAAGCACGGTGACCCTTACCTAGTAGCAGCTGAGTAAGGGATTCCAGGTTTATGTGCCCTTCGGACAGGCCCATTTGGCCTCCCTAATGGGCCAATTCCAAAAAGGAAGTGAAAAGAGAGGAAACAGCCTTGTACTAGAAGCTGGAAAAGCTCAGCAGTGCAAGTCCTCCTATCTCTCCTACATTTTATGTTTCCGTAAGCTCTGGGGTCTGGCTGTCTAAATTTGAATTTTCACTTTTCTACTTACTAACTTGTGACTTTGTGCAAGATGTTCAACCTGCTTCAGTGTCTTCCTCTACTGAACGGAGAGATAAAGACAGGATCTACCTCACTGGGTAGTTGTAAAGATGTAGATGAATCCACACACGCAAAATACCCAGAGCCCGGCACTTGCGAATGCTAGGTGGTATTATTATTAATGTTATTATTATTGTTTGCTAAGTGCAGAGAAAGTTTTAGGTGATGGTGGCTTCTGTGTGTTTCTCTCATGTAATAAATAATTTTGTGATGGGATCCTGTAATAATTCACAGTACTAATGCTGACCCAGTAATATTTTTGTTCTTTCTCTGGTTCTAAGTTTGGCAAAGGGCAGTGGAGGGCATTGAAAGATCTTAACACGTAGGCACAGAACAACAACAACAACAACAACAAAATTAGGTGTTTGGAGATACTGCTGTGGGAAAGGGGCATCCCAGGCATGAAACAAGTGACTAGAATGTGGTGCTGTCCATCGTATAGAATTCCATTTTGCAGAACAAGCAGCCAAAAGTTCTAGATGATAAGGGGCTTGTTGGAAGTTCGCGCAGCTAACTGGTGAAATTGAGTTTTTCAGTTTTCATCTGTCTGACCTCAAAATGCAACATCTCCCTGAATGCTGCATCACACTTTCCGAAACCTTGCACGCAAGGTACGTGCTAAAAAGAGATTTTATGGGTTTTGACATTTATGTTGCACACATTCAAAAGAGATAAAAATAGACTCCATGCTGCTGATATAATTACTAGAGGCTATAAAAGCCATGCAAAAATCTGGAGAGGGGGTGTGGGAATAGTCGGGGGAAGAACATAAACAAGGGAGCAGTGACACAAACTAGGACAACATACTGTCCTTAATTCCTTCGCTAACTCCCCACAGTCCTGGTAGAGTCCTACCACAGAAGATCCAGCCTTCATTTTGAACTTGGAAACCTCCCCATTCGCAGGCAGTGGCAATGCCAGCAAGCCACAGGTGGGCACCGCGTGAGCAGGTGAGAAATGTGACTGGAAAGGGGAGGATGAGGATTTGGTGCCCCTAAAAGAGCCCATCAATCCTAATTATCCTGCCTGTGCGCGCTGCTTATGTCGTACTTAGGTATTTATTTTTTAGTCGGGAGGTTTAGGAGAGTTTCAGACGAACGAGCGTCCATGGCTTGGAAATCCCAGAGAAGAAAAGTCAAGCAGCACCAGGAAGAGAAACTGGCCGAGCTCTCAGCCGGCCTGCCCTGTGGTAAGGAAGCCACAGTGGGGTGAGCTGCCCTCACTGCCAGGGGCGGCCGACAGACAGCAGCTTCTCTGCTGCAGATTGAGAGAAACCTGACATTGGCCTCTCGCACTGCACCTCAGAAGGAGGCAGGCTGCCGGGGACGCAGGGTGTGGGCGTCTGGGTAGCATGAGAACACAGGAGACAGGGAGAGCTATTCGGGAAGACGTGCTCGGTGGTTTCCTCTGGGCTCCTTGCTTATTACCACCCTGACTTTTGAGATGGGAGCTGAAACCCACACTAGCATAAGGAACATCAATGACAGGTCCCCCTCTCCTCCAGCCACACCAAGCATCCCTAACAAACAACACTACTAACCAAACCCGCCCACACCTATAGTAAGTACATCTTTAAAAACCCGAATAGCTGCTGCTAGCGCAGGCTGTGGCTACAATTCAGACCCAGCTGGATTGAGCACAAGGTGAAGTTTGGCCGTGAAACTTTGTATCTTCCCTTCTGGATCAGAACAAAGGTGGATGCCTTGACACAGACTTGGTGGCCGTTTTGAGAGCTGGCCTTGCTTCTGACCATTCATGTGGTCACCACGTCCTTCAGCTTACAGTGACCGTGAAACCAAATTCATCATTCTTGACGAAAAGGACAAAAACTGGGCTGAAATGATCTGCTAAAGGTTACAAACTGACTCGAGTAAGGATGAAAACATGTAGCACTTAACGAGTCCAGTTGAGTCAGGGATTTGCATAAGTCAGAGTCAGAAGAGTTGTCAGACTTTTGCAGTGTTTCAGGAAAGGGCATGTGACCTTTGGCATTTTGGACACAGAGTCTTTCTGATGAGATATTTTAGGGTGGCGTGTAAGAGACTCCAGTAGTAAGTGATGTTGTATCGATTGTAGGGACTCCAGGGGGAAATATACTAATTTTACTTTCAAATCTTTAAAAAGTGTGTGGATAAGAATTACGTGTTACTTATAGCAGATCTGAGTCTGGTGCATTTTTCCAAGTTAGCTCCTTCCCTAGGCAGTGTTCCTGGGTCTCTGGAGTGGATGAGAGGTTTAGAAACTGGGAGTAGGGAGTCACGGAAAGGAAGAGATGAGGAAAATGCACAGGGAAAAGGGACATGCAAAATAAAACACATTTAAATTTGTTACTACGCATGAGATCATATTTCTGGCACTTTGCAGAGGTCTTATGGAAGCTGTTAGTTCCAATATAGAAATACTAGCGTGAGTAAATTGGTGTTAAATTTAAATTTACTTAGG